>NW_026057577.1:91072600-91101458 GCF_023721935.1 Panthera uncia
AGGTTTTTATATATATATATATATATATATATATATATATATATATATATATAGGTTTATATATATATAAAACCAGATGGGTGGTTGCCAGAGGTGGGATGTAGGGAATGGGAGAGATGGGTGAATTGTGTTTTGCTTTATTTAAATAATTTGAATTTAAATATTATTACTATAGAGAGAAAAACAAAGAAAATAGGAGATTCAGCATTAAGCAAGACTGGCTTTCAATTCCAGCTACACCAAATATTAGCGGAGTGATTGCAGGCAATGACCTTACACTGAGCCTGTTTTTGCTTTTGTAAAATGAAGATAATAATCTCTGCATCAAGACGTTAATGTATGAAAGTGCTCTGTGTAATAGCTGACACCTAGACGTTCAATAAATACTAGTTATTCCTTCGTTTTCTCTGTGAGACAGCCACAGAATGAATAAAAGCCAGTTACTTTATGAAGGAGTTTCTCATGTAACAGTGAGTCATTGTCGCCTCCACCTCCTCTCTGCCCCCAGCCCTCTGTGGTAGGCAGAATTCTAAGATATTCCCCCAAGATTCCCGTCCCCTAGTGTACACGCCTTGTCTAAACCCAGGATGGTAGGTACGATGGGACAGCCGCTCCCAAGATTAGACTGTGTTAAATGGTACTGCTGGCTTTAAGAGAAATTATCCTGAGTGGACCTGACCTAATCAGGCGAGTTTTAAAACGGATGGGACTCTCCCTGATGAAAGACATTTGAAGTGTGTGCCTCACTTATGAATTTATTGCCGATCATCTCTGAACACACCCTTTAATATGTGCTCTATAATAAGCAACTGAATTCCTCTCTCTCCTTTACAGTGAACAAGATGTTAAGCTTTCTCAGGAGAGGGGGCTAGAGGGGCATTGCAGGTGTGGGCTGGAAGTTGGAGTGGGTATGAGAATATTCCGTGGAGCCTGTACCGATTCAGGCCTGGAAAACAGTCGCTCTTTGATCTGATAGCATCAGCCTGGAAATAACCTGTCTGCTGTCCCCCTGACAAGGAAACCAGAGCCCTTGCATGGCCTACATGCTTTGAAGGTCTCCTGCTCACACGGATGCAGGGAATCCCACCCAGGCCATGAACTGCCCATTCTCCGGCCTGTACTCCAGAGGGTGGGTGGCCTACTGCTTGCTCACCAACTCCAGCCTGGCCAAACCAATGAACTTCTCTGCTGTCAGGTGGGCTGAGCCATACTTTCTCCAATGAGGTCTGATTCCCTTCCAAGTCTGTCCTTCCTTGGGTACTCTCCCTCAGCCCCATGCCACATATGGCACTATGAGTGAGAGGGACCAAAGTTACAGCAGAGAGTTGACACAGATCCGCAAGGACATCATATATGGGAATGATCAGATGTGGACTATAAATAAACTGTCTACTATGTTTCGAGAAAGAAGTTTGAATATGTGCAGGGAGAAATGAGGAAGGGAGGAAGGAAAAGCAAAACTTGTAAAAGCAGCAAAACAAACACCTACAGAAATGAAAAATAGAATACCTGAAAATAAAAAAGTCAGTTGGTGCAATTCTGGTCTGGTACAGCAGAGTAACTTGTATCATACTGATCCTATAGAAAGTGATTATAAACCCTGAATAAAATATGAAAAATAACTATTTGATGATACTAGAGAATGTCCAAACACAGGCAGAACCTGGAGGGGATTCAATCCTTGAAAGGAGGCCACAGTAGTACCTTTATACAGCATTTCTCCTGAGAACATTGTCTAGTCCATGTGTGGAGCAAATAAATAACTGAAGCTCAAGAAAAAGGCTGCGGTCTTACTGGCTTGGGGTATCGAAAGATGAAGTTCAGAGCTGCCAGGGCAGCTGGAAATTAAAGAAGGAAATCTCAAAAAGGAGGTGCCAAAAAGGGGAGCCCCGAAGTCTGTGTATAAATTTCCCTTAACCCCTTAGCAGATCCCTGAACCGTGTATGCTCCGGGAAAAGGGCTGTGGAAAACACCTGGAAGTCTGAAAGGATGGGGAAATTTCAGCTGCTGCCTACCACAGGAGAGAGAGGGTTCAGAATCTGAAGTTAGAACACTCAGATTTTCCACTGAAATTCCAGAACCAGAAGGGCCACACTTTAATGGAGAATTCATTCTAATCTAAAGGCAAAACTGACATAGATCTGCCCCAACAAGGTATAAAACCAACCGTCCACAAGTTTAAAGTGATCAATTAATAATTTCACTGTTTTTTACAAGAAAATTTAACCTCTCTCAGAGAAACAAAGTAGAATCCAGAGTCTCTGTCATCTACAATATCCCGTATTTAGTAAAAAACAGTCATGCAAAAACATAAGAAATCTAATCAGCAGTCAAGAACAAAGGGATCAACAGAAGCTGATTCCAAAATGATACAGATGTTGTAGTTAAAAGACAATGACTTTACAGCAGTTATCATAAATGTGTTTAAGGACTTAAAAGAAAATTTGGCTATAAAGAATGAACAGATTGGGAATGTCAGAAAATAAAAAAAAAAAATCAAACAGTCAAACATAGGTACAACTGGAGTGTCAGAAGAAAAAGAACACAGTAGAAAAAAAATAGAAGAAATACAGGCAGAAATTTTCTCAAATTTGATGGAAAACATTAACTTAACTTAAAGATTCATATAGCTTAGCAAACTTCAATCAGAATAAATTCAAAGAAAACTACACCTACACACATCATATTCAATCTGCTGAAAACCAAAGATAAAGAGAAAATCGTGATAACATCCAAAGGAAAAAGAACGTATAAAGAGGAATAATTATTCAAATTATAGCTGAGTTCTCAGCAGAAATAATGGAGGTCAGAAGACAATAGAAAAGCATCTTTATTTTATTTTATTTTTTTTTAGAAAAGCATCTTTAAAGTCAGCTAAAAGAAAAGAAAAATCCTGTCAATTCAGAATTCTATATCTAGAAAAACTATCCTTCAAAAAATGAACATGAAATAAAGACATTTCCAGGTAAATGAAAGATTAGTAAACATGTATCAGCATACCTGTCCTACAACAAATACTACAGGAAATTCTTCAGACTAAAGGGATATCAGATAGAAACTCAAATCTACAGGGGCACCTGGGTGGCTCAGTCAGTCAACTGAGTGTCTGACTTTGCCTTGGGTCATGATCTTGCAGTTCGTGAGTTTGAGCCCCGCATCAGGTTCTGCACTGACAGTGAAGAGCCTGCTTGGGATTCTCTCTCTCTGCCCTTCCCCTACTCATGCTTCCTCTCTCAAAATAAACTTTTTTAAAAAAGAAACTCAAATCTACAAAAATAAGGAACTCTAAAAGGCAAAGGCAGTCAGAATGGATAAAAAATAAGACTGAGCTATATGCTGCCTGCAAAAAGGCACTTTCTGAATATAAAGACAGATATAATGCACAAGAAAGGTGGTATGATTATCAGTATCAGATAAAGTAAAAATCAAGTCAAGGAGTATCACCAAGGATAGAAAGGGATACCTTATAATGATAAAATGTCAATTTACTGAGAAGACATCATCATAAATGTGTATGCTCCTAATAACTGAGCTTCAAAACACGTAAGACAAAAGTAGAAAGAATTAAAAAGAGAAATAGAAAAATCTACCATAGCTGATGACTTTAACACCCTCTTTCAGGAATTAATAATAGTGACAAAAAAACTCAATAAAGCTATAGAAGATTTGAACTACCTTGACCTGATGTTTATAAAACACACCACACTTAACTTCAAAATATACACTTTTGAAGTGCACATGATATGATTATAATGATAAACTCTTATGCTGGGTCATAAAACAAACCCCAATTGCAAAAGATTTGGAATCTTACAAAGCATATCTTCTTCTTTTTTTTAATGTTTATTTTTGAGAGAGAGAGAGAGAGAGAGAGAGAAAATGAATGAGTGGGGGAGGGGCAGAGAGAGAGGCAGACAGAGTCTGAAGCAGGCTCCAGGCTCTGAGCTGTCAGCACAGAGCCAGATGTGGGGCTCAAACCCAGGAACAGAGAGATCATGACCTGAGCTGAAGTCAGGCACTCAACCCACTGAGACACCCAGGCACCCCCCAGAGTATATCTTCTGATAAGATATCTAGAAAAGTGCCAAATAGTTGGGATGAGCACTGGGTGTTGTATGGAAACCAATTTGACAATAAATTTCATATTAAAAAAAAAAGAAAGAAAGAAAGTGCCAAATATTTAAAAATTAATGAAAAATACAGTGTCACCAAAATTTGTAGGCTGTGGCTAAAGTAATGCTTAGAGGGAATTCTACTGAATTAACTGCACACGTTTTAAAAAGAACAAAGGTTTAAAATCATTTAAGTTTCCACTTAGTACTATCAACAACAGCTAAAGTATGGGAAGAGCCCAAATGTCCATCGACAGATGTATGGATAAAGAAGATGTGGTAGATACATACAATACAGTATTACTGGGCAACCAAAAAAAATGAAACCTTGCCATTTGCAACAACATGGATGGAACTAGGCAGCATTATGCTGAGCGAAATCAGTCAGTCAGAGAAAGACAAATATCATATGACTTCACTCATATGTGGAATTTAAGATACCAAACAGATGAACATAAAGGAAGAGAAGCAAAAATAATATAAAAACAGGGAGGGGGACAAAACATAAGAGACTCTTAAATACAGAGAACTGAGGGTTGCAGGTGGAGGGATGGACTAAATGAGGAAGGGGCATTAAGGAAGACACTTGTTGGGATGAACCACTGGAAATACCCCTGAAAACATTGTGGCACTATATGCTAACTAACTTGATGTAAATTAAAAAATAAAAAAGAAGTTAAAAAAAGAGCAAATTAAACCCAAATTCAGGAGAAGTAAGGAAATAAATAAAAGAAAACCTAAGTACATGGAAAAATACACCATGTTAAAGATTAGAAGACTTGGTACTATTAAAACGTCAGTTCTCTCCAAATTGATCTATAGATTAAACACAACACCAACTAAAATCAACAGGCTTTTTTTGGTAGAAACTGACTAGACTATTCTAAAATCTATATGGCTATTTTAGAATAGCCAAATAATCTTAAAGAAAAAACATTAAGGACTTCAACTTTTTGATTTTAATGTAAAACTAAATATTCAAGAGAATGTGGTATTGTGATAAGGCTAGACAAAGAGATCAACCAACAGATCATCTGGAAGTAGGTTCACACACATATGGGCAAGTCGTTTTGAACAAAGATGCCAAAGCAGTTTAAAGGAGAAAGGAAAATCTTTCCAACCAATGATGCAGCAACAACGGAGTACCTGTACTATGAAAACAAACCGGCAATAAAAATAAATAAATAAAAAATAAAAGCCCGGGGCACCTGGGTGGCTCAATCAGTTAAGCGTCCAACTTCGGCTCAGGTCACGATCTCACAGTTTGTGGATTCGAGCCCCATGTCAGGCTCTGTGCTAACAGCTCAGAGCCTGAAGCCTGCTTCAGATTCGGTGTCTCCTTCACTCTCTGCCCCTCCCCCACTCATGCTCTGTCTCTCTGTGTCTGTCAAAAATAAATAAAACATTAAAAAAAAATTTAAAAAAAATCTGCATCTAAGGGCGCCTGGATGGCTCAGTCGGTTAAGCATTCCACTTCAGCTCAGGTCATGATCTCGGGATTTGGGAGTTCGAGCCCTAAGTCAGGCTCTGTGCTGACAGCTCGGAGCCTGGAGCCTGCTTCAGATTCTGTGTCTCCCTCTCTGTCTGCCCCTCCCCTGCTCATATTTTCTCTCTCTTTCTTTCAAAAATAAATAAATACTTACAATTTTTTAAAAACTCTATGTATCTATAAAGTCAAATACAACCTTCCCAAATCACACACCCTCCTAGGACCTGTTTCATCTGATCTCATCTTTGGAGATGACAGAGACAGACAGTCCACCTATAAAAAAAGCTCCTGAAGGAGCTTAAAAAGCTAGAGGTGAAGACAGAGACTAACAGCCAGCTAACAGAAGGCCAAATAAAACACGTGCTTCCTCTGGCCAAAAATGGGACAATTTGAACATCAACAAAGATTAATTATACTGGATTGAAATACATCAAATATGTTTAAATGTATCAGATCACAATGATACCAACACAAAACAAAACTTATTGTTCATCCTCAGAAGATGCTAGGGAGCACAATTCATTATTTTGCAAATGGGTAAGTAAAGAGAAAACCAGACATATAACCTAGCTTTCCTTTATGAACAGTTTTTAGCTATCTGGATAATGAAACAGTTGAGTAAGTAAATATTTATGGATGTATTCTAGCTAATGAATAGATTACAGAAACAGAATATTGCCAATGATTCCAACAACACAAAGAAAACTGAGGCGTTATGTACCCCCTGATGAAAGCATCAACACCATTTACGAAATAGACATCAAAAATTGAACCTGAATGTGATCTAGCCCCTAGATACGACCACCAACTTATAGGAAATACAGAAGAAAGAAGAATATGTTAAACAATACTACAGGTATGCAATTAACAAGGACCATTCTCTGGAGAACTATGGGACAAACAACCCAGTTTTTTCCTATTAAAACGTGAAAGAAAAAAGAAAGAGAAATGGAGAAGAAACTGACACAGACTTGACAGGCACATCTACCAGTTGCAATGCATGGTCTTTACAAGCATCTTCATTCAAACAAAATGTAAAATAACTAATGAGACAACTAGGGAAATTTAAATATATGTGATGATATAAAGGAATTAACTTTTTCTGTGTGATAATAGTATTGTAGTTATTACATGAAAAAAGAATGATTATCCTTTAGACATATATATTGAAATACATGTATGTCTGGAATTTGCTTCAAAATAATCTGGGGAGGAGAGGGAAAGTGTGTGGGGATGAAACAAGATTGGCTGTGAGTGGATAATTTTTGAACGTGAGTAACAGGTGGGTAGACAAATGAAGATGCATTGTTCTATGCCCTTAATTTTTGTAAAGAGCATACAGTACGTTTTAAAAGTTCAAGACCATGTATATATGCATTATATATATATATATATTATATAAGGTATGTATATATAATATATATAAAGTATATATACAGTATATATAAAGCATATATAAAGTATATATACAGTATGTATAAAGTATATATACATACAGTATATATATAAAGTATTTACATGTATATAAAGTATATATGTACATAAAGTTCAAGACTATATATATATGTGTGTGTGTATATATATGTGTGTATATATATATATATATACACACACACACACACATATATATACATACACACACACACACACACACACACACACACACACATATAGCACATCCCAGAAACTGACCAGCTTGTGGCTACTTGGTTGGAAACCAAAGTGGAACACTTTGGGAGGTGATCACATCTTGTACTCAAACTGGCTGTAGAGCCAGGACCAAAGCAAGGCTATGCTCAGCTGTGGATGTGCACATCCCTGGACAGGCTGGGCAAAGCTCCTGTAGGCTGTGTAGGTCCTTGTGCAATGGGCAGTATTAGGCGGCTGGGGGAGTGAGTGAGGGCGACTCGTCTGAAGTCACAGAATAGGGGCTTGTGGGAATAAGCAGATGAAGGAACTACTTTGGTAAGTGATTGGGGTCTCTCTGGCTCTTTAGTTGTTTACGGTCTCCCCTCATTAAAGAGGGCAGGGGGATATGTCTGTCTTGTTTCTTCACTGCTATACATCCAGTGCTTGGCACACAGTAGGCTCTAAATAAACATGCTGAGGGGGCGCCTAGGTGGCTCAGTCAGTTAAGCATCCTACTTCAGCTCAGGTCATGATCTCATGGCTTGTGAGTTCGAGCCCCGCATCAGGCTGTGTGCCAACAGCTCAGAGCCTGCAGCCTGCTTCGGATTCTGTGTCTCCCTCTCTCTCTGCCCCTCCCCTCCTCACGCTCTGTTTCTCTCTTTCTCAAAAATAAACAAATATTGAAAATAATAATAATAAAAATAAAATAAAACTCACATAACCATACTACCACATAAACAGGCCACATACTATTCATCCTAAAAAAACCAAGGACTCCGGCCTTTTGGTCACTATTTCTTTTTGTGTATCACTCTGCGGGTGAGATGTACAATTAGTCAAGTGCTAAAGATATAGCATGTTTTCCAAGAAGCAATTGTATCTTCATAATACAGTACTGAATTTCTAATTTACCCTGAAGATGTTAAGTTTTGTGATTCTGGGGAAGCTACATGCATAATTCAACATTAAAAACTAACCTAAGACCAAGAGAAAGTATGGAACAGCAACTAACAGGATTGTATGCTTAAGGAACAAAAGTGACCTTGTGCCTCAAAGAGGGAACCAGATGTATAACATTCAGACATTCCTCTGGTCAACTGTTAACACAAACTGGTTGTACTGGCAGAGATCCTGATTTTTCAGAGCTCAAACAAGTCACGCCCCATGAATCTAACCTTAAACCATAAACAAACTGGAAAGAGAAAAAAAAGTGCCATAAACCGAAGGCAATGTAGAAGTCCATGAACGTATTTCAAAAATGTGACTTCGCTTAGGAAATCCAGTTTGGGTGTCTCTTATTTCAAGAGGTAGTTTCAAAAACATATACAGTGAAGTTGTCTTTAAATTTCAAATTTATTACAGAATCCTGTCCCTTTGTGGAATAAAGTATTTGGGATTTGAATTCAAGTTATTCACGCATGTTCCAGGCAGCTATTCTGCTAAAATAGGATATATGATCGGGTTTCAAAGAAACAAAAGAAAAAAACCAATTTCATAAAGTCTATGCTATACAGCTCATTTCCCCATACAATGGCCTCCTTTCTGGACATTTCTAACATTTAATGTTAGAACACTGTGTGCTATGTTTAATACACTGATGACAGAACTAATCCACTGTCAACAGAGAAGTCACCCATATGTTTGGGACAAAGGAAAAAATCTAGACAGCAAGAGGTAAAGGCTCACAGATACTTCTCACCTGAGTCACTAAGACTCCAAAGATGTATAATTTCCAACCAAGTCCAGTTATTCATTTTACACTTGAAAATGAAAATAAGAGGCATGGAAATGATTGGAAAGGCTTCTTGTTTGTTTGTTTTTTTTTTTTTTTTTGGCTTCTTGTTTGTTTTAAAGAAAATATTATGAGAGGCGCCTGGGTGGCCCAGTCAGTTAAGCACTCACCTTGGGCTCAGAGTTCGAGCCTGGCACTGGGCTCTCTATCAGCACAGAGCCCACTTCAGATCCCCTGCCCCTCACCTCTCTCTGTCCTTCCCCCACTCATGCTCGCTCGCTGTCTTAAAAATAAGCATTAAAAAAAAGAAAACATTATATGAAAATTAAGCAAGTTTCACACACGGAGGACCAGAAAGTTATAAAACATTTCTGCCCTATCTTCTTAATCCCCAGTCTTTCTTCTGTGCAGTAATTTTCTCATTTTTAAAACCCTACTACCAAGCTTGCAGCTCAAGTAGCAGAGATCTTCAAAGGAAGAAAAACAAAGGCCTTTTGACCACTCCTTGGCTCCTGGACTGAAAAACAGCTCCCTTGTTGAGATTGCGATAGGAGATTCAGTGGTATAGACTGAAACTCAATCACTCTTACAAAAATGAGAAATTCTGATGACGTATGTACTTCTTCACTCTTTAAAGCTAAACACAGCTGGTATAAGAATTCTCCATTCTTTCATTCTGGAAACTGAGCTATATCACCTAAAAAAGCATTTTACCTTTTTATTTTTTTTTAATTTTATTTTTTTAAATTTTATTTTAGAGAGAGAGAGCACGAGCAGGGGAGAGGAAGAGGGAGAGAGGATCTTAAGCAGGTCCCACACTCAGTACAGAGCCTGATGTGGGGCTCAAGCTCATGATGGTGAGATCATGACCTGAGCCAAAATCAAGAGTCGAATGTTCAACCAACTGAGCTACCCAGGCACCCCAAAGCCATTTACCTTTCTAACTAGAAAAATACAGACTAAACAAGCCAACTGTTGAAAGCCTCATCACCTACGCCCTAAGGTTGAGGCAGTCAAACAATACCATCGTCAATTAGCAAATGAGCTTTAAACCTTCAAGTTGCACTCCAACAAGTGACTGAATGGCCACATAGCTACAATTCATGGTAATGACTTGTTGTCAGGAGCAAATTTTGATCTATGCCAACAACTAAAACTGGGTCATCCCCACAAACCTCTTTGAAAAACCTTAGTGCAAAAGCCCTAGGAAATAAATGCACAGATTCAGAGTCACAAAGAACCATAGCTTTTCATCACATGATCAGAACTGCTGTTTCCTCCCTCTTGTGGGCACTAAACAGTTCCACCAACACTGACACTTCCCATATAAAGAAGTCTCGGGAAGCTACAGAGATCTCTTTAAGAAAAGATAACCTTTGGTTCTAAACTCTAAAAAGAAGTCAGTAAGAGGATGAATTTTATGGTATGTGAGATAGCTCTCAATGAAAAAAAAAAAAGAAACCATACGGCCTTTGAATAAATTTGAAATGGTCATTCTTTCCGCAAACTGATTAATAATCAGTTTTTTCTGGGGCTTGACTCATTCCGTACTTCAGGGAAGGGGAGAATGTAGACAAGCATTGGAAACCTCTTGACAATAGTTCAATTACAGGTCTGCCATTGCTGACACTCATGAGGATTAAGAATCCTCGTTAGCGGGGCGCCTGGGTGGCTCAGTCGGTTAAGCGTCCAATTTTGGCTCAGGTCACGATCTCATGGTTTGGGAGTTCGAGCCCCACATCGGGCTCTGTGCTGACATCTCGGAGCCTGCAGCCTGCTTCGGATTCTGTGTCTCCTCTCTCTGCCCCTCCCCAACTTGTGCTCTGTCTCTCTATGTCTCTCAAAAAATAAACATTAAAAAAAAAAAAAAAAAAAAAAGAATCCTCGTTGGTATTCCAAAAATATATGTTGAGGAATTAACTTACATATCTTAAAATAGCCTTCAAACAATAATTTATACAAACTATGTTACCTCTTCGACTAGGTGTTATTACCATACTTTGATACAGTATGTTAAAAAAATTATCTTGATTGCAATTCTAGCTCAACTCCTGTTCATCAAATAAACAAGTCATAATAAAGAATGGCTACTGGCTTCAGAGTGAGATATTTAAACAAAATGAGTACGCCTAAACTCCTCACAACAGTAAAGTATAAAGTAGTACAAGGGCAATTTCTGGCTAATTATAAGATTTCAATTTGTGCCAAATAATTTACACTTGTATTGCCAGGAGAACAAAGCATCTGTACAGTTTTTATGTAAATGTACTGAGCGGCAGCAAAGTGTGTTCTTTTCCATCTTAGGATACTATTTCTAGATGTTACATAAGGGAACAGCTCCAATGACATAAAACTGTAAAAGTTTCACAACAATCATGTTCCACAAATTTCTTTTTCTCTCTTTTTTTTAATGTTTATTTATTTTTGAAGGAGAGAGAGAGAGACAGAGTGTGAGCAGGGGAGGGGCAGAGAAGGAGGAAGATACAGAATCCGAAGCAGGCTCCAGACTCTGAGCCTGCTGTCAGGACAGACACAACGAGGGGCTGGAACCCGCGAACTGTGAGATCATGACCTGAGCCTAAGTGGGACGCTTAACTGACTGAGCCACCCAGGTGCCCCCACGAATTTATTTTTCAATCACACACGTTATAAATACCAAGAATAACTTCCTGTTACCTTGGGAAAAAAGCTACTCACAAGAGAAACGTACTTACAAGAGATAGCAGCAAACTGAACAGGTTACCAGCATGGTGATGATAACTCTAAAAACAAAACAAAACAAAACAAAACATCATTAGATAACCAGCAAACTAAGCAGACACTGCAGGATGGTTTAAGCCTCCATCCCAAGTTATCAAACTGGCAAGGACTGTACACAAGAAAAGTGATCTAAATCTGTTCAAACATCAATAGACTGTACTCGGTAGGGGTTTAAGTAATTAACATTTTTATTTAAAGGGATATGTATCGAGGCCAGAGTTTAGATGGCTAATCCCAAACCCATCTAAACTGAACACAAAAGGCTGCAGTGACAATTAGTTTTGACATCCAAGAAACTTCATTTTTGGTAGTTTTCAATGAAATGACTCTATACTTGTATTTTACTTTACAGGTTTTTTAAAAAACATATTCATTTACTATTTATTGTGACAGAGAGAGAGAACTCGGTGAGTAGGGAAGAGAGAGTCGGAGACAGACAGAGACAGAGAATCCCAAGCAGGCTATGTGCTGTCAGCGCAGAGCCCAATGTGGGCCTTGATCTCACCAACCATGAGATCATGCCCTGGACTGAAATCAAGAGTCAGATATTTAACTATTTGAGCCATCCAGCCACCCCGACACTATACTTTTAAAAATATGACTTTCTAGGGGCGCCCGGGTGGCTCAGTCAGTTAAATGTCCAGCTTCAGTTCAGGTCATGATCTCCCACTTCGTGAGTTTGAGCCCCACATCAAGGTGTGTGCTGACAGCTTGGAGTCTGGAGCCTGATTCAGATTCTGGGTCTCCCTCTCTCTCTGCCCCTCCCCCACTCACACTCTTGTCTTTCTCTCCCTTCCTCAAAATAAACAAACATTAAAAAGGGGGCGCCTGGGTGGCTCAGTCGGTTAAGCCTCCGACTTCGGCTCAGGTCATGATCTCGCGGTCCATGGGTTCGAGCCCTGCGTCGGGCTCCGGGGTGACAGCTCAGAGCCTGGAGCCTGTTTCGAATTCTGTGTCTCCCTCTCTCTGACCCTCCCCTGTTCATGCTCTGTCTCTCTCTGTCTCAAAAATAAATAAACGTTAAAAAAAAAAAAAACATTAAAAAAAATTATATGACTTTCTAGGGGGCACCTGGCTGGCTCAGTCGAAAGAACATGGGGCTCTTAATCTCAGGGTTGTGAGTTCAAGCCCCACGTTGGGGGCAGAGATTACTAAAAATAAGTAAACTTTAAAAATATCAGAACTGCATGGGTTCACAATGAAAAAGAGAGGATTCTTCAAAAAAATTTTTTTAATAAATAAGTAAATAAGTAAACAAACTTTCTAATGTTGACCTCTCCCCATCTCCAGTCCCGTCTGAAAATAGTTAAATCTGGATCTCTGATCAGCTGAATCTCAACATTTAAACAACTGAACTCATGATATCCTCTTCCCAATTCCCTACTCCCCAGAAGAAGCTCTGTCATTTCCACCCATCCCACCCACTCCACAAATCTGTCATCTTTCTGCTCACACCTCCCCTTCACCCTCCATCACCAAATGCTAGAAGATTCAAAACTTTCTTCCTTCCCTTTCATCCTATCACAATCACCTCAGAGTCTTCTTTCTAAAATACTCTTTTTTTTAAATTCTTTTGATGTTTATTCATTTTTGAGAGACAGAGGGAGACAGAGCATGAGCGGGGGAGGGGCAGAGAGAGAGGGAGACGCAGAATCTGAAATAGGCTCCAGGCTCTGAGCTGTCAGCTCAGAGCCCGATGCGGGGCTCGAACTCATGGACTGTGAGATCCTGACCCGAGCCGAAGTCAGATGCTCAAATGACTGAGCCACCCAGGTGCCCCTAAAATATTCTTTTCATTACATCACTCTACAGCTGACCATCTTTCAATACTCTCCATCATCCATAGGGAGTAATTTCCAAAAAGGGGGTCTCCACACCCCACAGAATAAGCAAGACTATCTTCTAGGATGCAAGAAGCAAATATCAGAATTCCCATTTATCTTATTTTTAACTCATCCTTTAGAAGTTTTGTGTGTGCATGTGCACTTTCTGTGGTTAATATTGGCACATCCATTCATTCATTCAGCAGATTTTCAATGAGAATCCAGTATGTACCAGGCTTTGGGGAAAGAGGAGTAAACAAAATGGATGACAACCCCCATTCTGGTAAAGTTTACATAATAGTGGGGGAGAAAGACAACAAACAAGGTAAACAATAAACAAGAACTATTTTTTTTTCATGTTTATTTTTGAGAGAGACAGCATGAGCAGGGGAGGGGAAGACAGAGAGAGAGAGACAGACAGAATCTGAAGCAGGCTCCAAGTTGTCAGCACAGAGCGGGGCTCGAACCCATGACCTGAGCCGAAGTCAGACACATCAAGAACTATTTATTTATGTACCATTAGTATGCCAGATGGTCAGTAAGTGCTAATGGAGAAAACTAAAGCAAGAAAGGAGAATAAGGGTATACAGGGGTTGGAGGCTGTGGTTGCAATTTTTTAATTTTTTTAAATGTTTGTTTATTTATTTCTGAAGAAAGCAGAGAGCGAGCGTGAGTGGGGGAGGGGCAGAGAGCAAGGGAGACACAGAATCCAAAGCAGGTTCCAAGCTCTGAGCTGTCAGCACAGAGGGGCTCGGACTCATGAGCCATGAGATCATGACCTGAGCCGAAATAGGATGCTTAATGACTGAGCCACCCAGGCACCCACTATGGCTGCAATTTTAAAGAGGGTAGGATCCGGCAAGTCAGTCCTGAAGGAGGTGAGGGAATGTTCCAGACAGGGGCAATAGCGAATGCAGAGGCTCTAGGGTACCAGGAGTTAAAACAGGACAGAGGCCTGAGGGGCTGAGCAGAGCCACGGGAGCCTAGTAGGAAGTGAAGTCAGGGGAGGGGAGAATATAGACAAGAATTGGAAACACCTTCAAAATAGATCAACTGTAGTTCTGCAATTTCTGACACTCAGGAGGATAAAGAGCAGGGTTTGGTAGCTTCTAAAGGAAAAGGAAAAGGAAAGCTATTTGGAGGGATCCGAGAACAGGACTGACAAAATCTGATTCCGATTCTAAGAGAATCTCTCCAGAGTGGAAACAACCTGGGGGGAAAGAGGCAGAGGGAAAAAGCTGAGAAACCAGTCGGGGAGGGAACTGCAATAATCCCATGGACCAGGCTGGTAGCAGAGGTAGGGAGGACTGGTCAGACTCCGGATATATTTTGAAGGCACATTCTTCAAAGTAACTGATACATTATGCTTCTAATACATAAATAAGTATGCATGATAATTTGTGCTACAAAACTTTGCCAACTGTGGAATAAAAATACTTGAAAGGGTGCCTGGGTGGCGGGGGGCGGGGTGCTCAGTCAAACATCTGACTCTTGGTTTCAGCTCAGGTCATGATCTCGCTGTTCGTGAGATCAAGCCCCCACATCAGTCTCCTTGCTGACAGCGAGGAACCAGCCTGGGATTCTCTCTCCCTCTCTGTGTGTCCCTCCCCTGCTCGCACTCAAGTACGCTCTCTCTCAAAATAAACACAAAAACTTAAAAATGTGTGAAGATCTACACCATCGAGTCCGGCTCCTCACCTGTCACCAGTTCCCTCCACTCATCCTCACCACTCTCCACTTTCAAACAGCAACTTTCATTCCCAAACGCAGGGGGCCTCACTGTCCCCCAAAACACGTCAGGTTTACTATTCTCCATGCCAAGCTTTTGCTCATTTTCTTCCATCCCTCTGCCTCAACCTGGAACCCCTGTATCTTCTGTCTTCCCCAAAGACCATTTCAGAGAGCTGAAAACAGCTGAGTCTCTTCTGTGTTACCTGCTTAATAGTTTCATAGCAAAAGGCCCCCCCCCCTCCCCCGCCTTCAGGGGTGCCTGGCTGGCTCAGTCAGAAGAACGTGGTGGAACTCTTGATCTCGAGGTCATGAATTCGAGCTCCATGCTGGGGGTAGAGATTACATACATACATGCATACATAAAATATCGTCTCCAAATATGCCACTTAGTTGTTGCATGCTGAAGTGTTTAGGGGTAAAGCATCATGATGAATGCAATTTACTTTCAAACAGTTCAGCAAAATTATATATGTGTGTATATACACACACATACACATATTCACAGATATAAAGCAAATTTGAATGTTACCAATTATATCTAAGTGGTGGTATCCAGCAGTCTCTCTATTCTTTTATGTTTGAAAATGTTCTGTATGTTTGAAAAAATTGGAGCTGACTGAAGTCCCTATGATCTAGCTCCAACCCCCCCCCCCACCCCACCTACTGCTAAAGGAGCCACTGTGAAAAACCGAAGCTTTTAGAGCATCTGTGGATTCCTGAAGAGAGTGAAATCATAAAAAACATGAATGGTCAGGAAAGCTGATTCCAAACACAAACTTGGTTTCACCTGGCCCTTTTTCAGTGTAGAAAAGAATGAGAACAAGGGGTTTGATTTGGGTTTTACAGAGACTTTTCTGCATTCTGACGTGCTTGGGACTTACAGGGGGAAAGGATTTAACATCAAAGTCTCTCTTCTTCCCTTGTCACACAGCCACCTTTACTTATCTCCTTAACAAAGATATTTTTAAATCCTTCAAATCTGAAATGCTCTCCTGATTAAAAATTCACCTAGTCCTTGAAGCAATCAAACTTCACGGCACTAAAAAAACAAAACAAAACAAAACAAAACCCATTTGCAGCCTTTCAGGAGACAAAGGGGAACTACTACTAATTCAGTACTAATATTTTCATCTTAGAATAAGGAAATGGGAACATTGAAAAGTTAACTAAATTGTCCAAGGTCACAGGGATCATCCAGCTAGGAGCAGTGTTTCTCAAAGTGTAATTACAGTAACTCCTAAGAGACACTTTGTGTTCTAAGAACTGCTCAATCCTGCCAAGAGCAGGAAACACAAGGATTGGGGTAGAGGCTGTGAATTAGGCCCAGATAACATATCACTAGCAGGTCAAACCTGAATCATGACACTACGGCTGGAAACTGAGTAGTTCAATGTACTACAAGAAGCATTTCATTACCCTGGATAAGAGCAGCGGCATGAAGTCCCAAGGTTGGGCATGGGGAGTCCCAAATGGGGGTCTTTGAGAAAGGAGTGGTCGTTGTTACCAGCACATTAGTAAATGCTTTTTTGAGTATTTAGGCTGGAGAGGCAGACAGTAGGGTAATGAAATAACTGAAGAAAGAAACACAACAAAGAAGTACTTTGTTATTCCTTAACTCTAGAAGAAAAAAGTCTAAGAAATTAAATTTGGTTAATACAAATTGTTTTAATAACCCAAGAACTGACACGTTGCATCATTTATTATAGGCTAGAGAGATGACCCTCTATAACTGATGTTATGGGGGGGAAGGGGGAAGGGGAAGCCCAATACCACCAAATGGTAGAAATTCATCTACCATTTTAACTCTTTAAACAAATTGACTGAATTTCAAGGTAGATATAAGTACCAAATATAAGTACCCAGACAGCAAATGGGGTTTGGGTCACAAAATATTAAGGAATAATGGCATTTTCTTTCCTTTAATAAAGGCAATAGACTTATCCATTCATTCAATGGATAGTTACTGAATGCCTCCTATGCATGCAAAGCACTGTAAAGCCACCGATTTGTTTCAAAGAATAAAGCAAGAGATGGTGTTTCTGACAAGCTCTGTCTTCAGCCTAAGTTTCATTCCACGTGATTTTGCGCTGAGAAAAAATGACTAAGAGGCAAAAGAGGAACCAGAAAGAGGGTGTTCCAAAGCTCCTATGAAGATAAGGCTCTATCTCATGCTTATAAAATAGATTACAAAGCTCTAATTAACAAAGAAGTCTAGGAGAAAAGTCTTAGTCCATCATTCTAAGAACTTGGTACATTCAAAATACAAGCGCAGGAGCGCTCTCCAAAAGGTATGACGCAGGGGTTTCTAAACAATACCTCCTGCTCTTCGGTAATTACTCTCGCTTTAGATCAGGCCCCAACTACCTGGCGCCCACTAGATGCAAGGCCTGGGCTCAACGTTGCTGCACAAGCTTGTCCTGTGCAACTGCGACAACATGTGAGGCACAAAGGGCATTTCTGTCTTATTTGATCCTTTCCTTTAAAGTTTAGGCAAACGAGGCCTCATTTGAGTGGAGGGCAGGGCTAAAGGGGCGAAAAGTCGTCTAGAGGCAAACCCCAACTTCTCCTTGAGTCGATATAAACCTATTTCCGATGCGCCCTCCCCAGACAGGCCCGTGATGAGAACAAATTTCCCTAAAACCCCTTGCCAAGGAGGGTCCGTCGGAAGTCACCCTCCTCACCCTCGGCCCGGCGAACACGGAAGCTGCTGCGATAAGACGTCGGGGGGCTGCAGGAGATAGGGGCCTGACTCTGGAGTCCAGGGCCGCCCCAAGGTCTCTGACCGGTGCAGGTCGCCCCCTCCCCCGCCCTGCCTGGCGGGTCCTCGCCGCGCGTCCCTCCCAAGGCGGGCCTGGCGCACTTACCCCCGGTTGGGACCTTTAGGGATGAACCAGGGTACCAAGAAGCCGACGAAGCCCCAGAACACGCTCATCACGATGAGAGGCACCGTGAGGCCGTTATACGCCATGGTTGTCGCGGAACCTGCCAACCCCTGCCCAGCCGCCTCACTTTGGTCCCACCCGGAAGTGTCAACACCCGGCCGCGTGACCAGCGCGCACACAGACCCGCCTCCCGCGCCCCCACGTGACCCGCGCGCCGGACTCCGCCCCTCCCTAAATCCAGTGTATTTTTATCGTGGACCACCGTTTCCCTGCACTAGCCACGTTTTCTTACCTCGAATTACCTCCTGATTTCTTTCTTCACTTAGCAGAATAGATTCTTGGATTAAATAGGAAGTTGGACCAATAATCTTTAACATCTGTACCAACTCTTCAAACACGATTCCAAGCTTTTGATCTGACCAGTAATATGGGAAACTAGGTCATCGTTGTGTATATACTGCTCCCGGAAAACATGCTAGTTGGAAACTCTGTTGTCCTTAAGTTCCAGTCCAAGCACTGCCTTCTCCGAGATCTATTTCATTCTATTAGTGTTTCTTTTGTGGCCGTGTATCTTAACCAACACTCTAGTAGAGGGCAAACTCCTTGAGGAGTTAAACTGATGTTTAACTGATGGTTGCTCCTCAGGAGTACTTATATGTAGGATGTGCTCAATAAACACTTTGTATAACTGAACTGAGTAGTTTAAGGGTGACGTCAGCCATAACTAAATTAGAGAAAAAAGTTTACTGCTTTCTTCCGATTTTTTTCTTAATTTATTTTTAATCGTGGTAAAATATACATACAATTCACCCTCCTAACCATGGAGGGTAAAGCCCAGTAGCATTAAGTATATTCACATTGCTGTGTACCCAACCTCCAGAACTTTTTCATACCCACTTAACAACTCCCCATTCTCCCTTCCCCCAGTCATTGGCAACCACCATTCTACCTTGTTTCTGTAAATTTGACTACTCTAGATACCTGATATAAGTGGAATCATACAGTATTTTTCTTTTTGTGATGGTCTTGGTTCACTTACCACAGTGTCCTCAAGCTTAAGCCATGCTGTAGCATGTGTTGGAATTTCCTTCCTTTTTAAGGATAACATTCTACTGTGTGTCTTTGCCACATTTTGTTTCTCCATTCGTTTGAAGATGGACATGTGAGTTGCTTCCACTTTTTAGCTATTGTGGGTTTTTTCCTGTTTTTTTTTTTAATATATGAAATTTATTGTCAAATTGGTTTCCATACAACACCCAGTGCTCATCCCAAAAGGTGCCCTCCTCAATACCCATCACCCACCCTCCCCTCCCTCCCACCCCCCATCAACCCTCAGTTTGTTCTCAGTTTTTAACAGTCTCTTATGCTTTGGCTCTCTCCCACTCCTGTTTCTTAAATAAAGGCAAATATTTTCTAAGTTGATCCCACTAAGTCTAATCTTTTTTTTTTTTTTTAAATGTTTATTTCTTTTTGAGAGAGACAGAGACAGAACTTGAGTGGGTCAGGGGCAGAGAGAGAGGGAGACACAGAATCCAGAGCAGGCTCCAGGCTCTGCGAGCTGTCAGCACAGAGCCTGACGCCGGGCTCCAACTCAGGAGCCGTGAGATCATGACCTGGCTGAAGTTGGACGCTCAACTGACTGAGCCACCCAGGCGCCCCAACATTAAGTCTAGTCTTTGCCTCACCCTCTTGGCAACTTCTTTAAAAAGCAGGTGTTGGGAAGCACAGGGATGTGGCTCTTCAGACACCAGTTTTGTCTAAATCTGTTTCACGCTCTGTGAAATGAGAAAATTCCTTAATCTTGGTATTACAGTTGTGGGCTAGCATTGGCCAATAGCTCCCTCTATCAGTCAATCTGTCAAACACATTTTATCACCCACTTTAGATAAAAAGTGGTATCGAAGGCCAGGAACTAAGATTCAGTGACCCACCAAATGAAGAAATACTCTCTGCCTTCAAGGCACTTAAAAGTCTACTTCTGGAAATAACTCAGTATAGTTCATGGACCCCAGGGAAGTCCCTGAGACTCTCCCAGGAGACGTGCAAGGGCCTCTCTATTCTCCAATCTGTGTGAAGCTCAATTTTCTTCCTGTGCTTTACCCAAAACATGTTGCAACACATTGAATGCAGAAGCATTGTTAAGAATCCATTTGTCTTGCACTAAGCCAGACTTTAAGGAATTTTGCAAAAATGCAACACAATGTCACTCTTCCCACATTTTCAGATTTTGCTTTGGAAAAGATTTTCCATAAAAATGTTATTTAACATTTTATGTTTATTATTGTTATTTTAAAATGAATCTAAAATATGTTAAATTTCTGTTCTAATTTATAATGAGGAAATAATATGACATAACTCATATATAAGTAAGGTTTGGGGTCCACAATAATTTTTTTTTCAGATGGGGGTGGATGGGAGAGAGGGAGGGAGACAGAGGATCTGAAGCAGGCTCTGCACTGACAGCAAAGAGTCCAATGCCGGGCGTGAACTCACAAATCTTGAGATTGTGATCTGAGCCAAAGTCAGATGCTTAACTGACTGAGCCACCCAGATGCCCCCCACAATAATTTTTAGATGTGTAACAGGTATTTAAATGCATAAACAGGCTAAGTGTCCAACTCTTGATTTCAGCTCAGGTCGTGATCTCAGGGTTCACGAGATCAAGCCCCACATCAGACATTAAGGAGCCTGCTTGGGATTCTCTCTCCCTCTCTTTTTTCTGCCCCTCACCCCCCTTGTGCTCCCTCCCCATCCCTCAAAATAAATAATTTTTTTTTAATGTGTAAGCAGGTATATTGAGACCAAAAAGTCTGAGATCAACTGCTAAAGGAAAAACCTCCAAGACAATCCCAAAAGGATAAAGTAAACAAGAGCTGACTAAAACGCTCTAGTGCAACCCCGAGGATCCCTTTTCCTAAACTCGACCCTGTAAATAAAAACAGGCACGCAGAGTCACAAAGCCATGCAATCATAAAGTTCCTTTCCTGATCTGGAAGCTTGGAGGTTACTGGAGGAGCTGAAAGCCCCAACATGCTTCACAGTTCATTTGCTCAGCACATATGCGTGGGCAGCCACCACTGATGACAGGTTTCTTGAGTGGCAGCCATATGCCACTGAACTAGGTGCTTTGAATTACCTGTCATTCAATAGTCATAGCACCTTATGGACCTTATTAAACCCATTTTACATATTAGCAAAGAGAGGATTAGATCTGTAACGTGCCCAAAGCCTGTTTTAAGTAACAGAACTGGGATCTGAATAGAAGTCTTTATAGCTTCTGTTCATCCCACTAAGCCATACTGCTTCTCCAATTTCAGACAGTAAGTCAACCCAAAAACCCTGAATTCTACACAGCTTAACAAGACAGAGACATCTAATTCCTAAGATGAGAACTGTGAAAACCCTATTTTAGAATTAGTGGCTCTCCAGCTAGGGGTAGGCGAGGATGTGGTTGACTTAGTTATTTCTTTTTAGAGTTTTATTTTAAATGTTTTTTATTTATTTTTGAGAGAGAGAACATGAAGGGAAGGGCCAGAGAAGGAGAGGGGGACAGAGGATCCGAAGCAGGCTTTTCACGGACAGCAGCAAGCCAGATGTGGGGCTTGAACTCAAGAATCATGAGATCATGACCTGAGCCGAAGTTGGACACTCAACTGACTGAGCCATCCAGGTGCCCCCCAAAATTTTAAGGAATCTCTATACCCATCGTGGGAATCAAACTCAAACCCTGAGATCAAGTCAAAAGCTCCACTGACCAAGCCAACCAGGTGCACTTAGTTATTTCTGAAGACCAAAGAATATATGTTTATGAACGATCATTTATTTTTGAGAGACAGAAAAAGAAAGCGTGTGAGCAGGGAAGGGGCAGAGAGAGGGAGACAGAGGATCTGAAGCGGGTTCCGAGCTGATAGCAGAGAGCCAGATGCAGGGCTGTAAGTCACAAACCATGAAATCATGACCTGAGCCAAAGTCGGATGCTTAAAGGAGCCACCCAGGTGCCTCAGCCAAATATTTTACTTAATATTTGTGCATGTTTATATTGTAATTATGTGTTCAAACAGTAAATCAACCTTATAGTATAGAGCTATTTACATTTGGATGATCTTTCTCAAGAAGAATTCTTCATAGATCAGACTTCTTTTTTTTTAATGTTTATTTTTGAGAGAGAGAGAGAGAGAGAGAGAGAGAGAGAGAGGGAGGCAGAGCTTGAGCGGAGGAAGGGCAGAAAGAGAGGAGACACAGAATCCAAAGCAGGTTCCAGGCTCGGAGGTGTCAGCACAGAGCCCAACGCAAGGCTCAAACTCACAAGTCGTGGGATCATGACCTGAGCTGAAGTCGGATGCCTAAACGACTGAACCATCCAGATGCCCCACAGACTTTTAATAAGCGCCCAATCATATATGCACAAAATATTTCTGGAAAAATACAAAAGAAACTGGAAACAGTGACTGCTTCTGGAGAGAACTGAGTAACCGAGAACCAAGGTGACAAGGAAACTTAACTTTTTCACTGCATGCCTTGTGTTATCATCTAATGTTACACCATATGTAAGAATTACTTCTTAAAAAAAAAAACTAATATAACAGGACAATGAAAAAAGACACACGCTGTCAGATGGGAACTGCTCAGTCTGTAGTATCAACAGAGGACGGTAGAGTCTCGGTGAGTAGAATTGTCTGGTTCCCAGAATTTTCAATTCCTTGCCTGCCCAGCTCACACTAAGAGCTCTGTAGCTGAACATGCCAGAATGCAGTATGAAAACAGACATTCGGAAGCAGTTATCTGAAGTTTAAAAGTTTGGAGGCGGGGCGCCTGGGTGGCGCAGTCGGTTAAGTGTCCGACTTCAGCCAGGTCACGATCTTGCGGTCCGTGAGTTCGAGCCCCGCGTCAGGCTCTGGGCTGATGGCTCGGAGCCTGGAGCCTGTTTCCGATTCTGTGTCTCCCTCTCTCTCTGCCCCTCCCCCGTTCATGCTCTGTCTCTCTCTGTCCCAAAAATAAATAAAAAACGTTGAAAAAAAAAAATTAAAAGTTTGGAGGCTTCCATTGGGGCACCTGGGGGGACCAATCAGTTAAGCATCCACTTCAGCTCAGGTCATCTCACGGTTTGTGAGTTCAAACCCCACATCAGGCTCTGTGTAGACAGTTCAGAGCCTAGAGCCTGCTCATATCCTGTGTCTCCCTTTCTCTCTGCCCCTTCCCAGCTTGTACTTTTGCCTCTCTTTCTCTCAAAAATAAATAAAACATTTAACAAAAAAAGTTTGGAGGCTTCCCAAAATAGCACAGGGGACTCACTCAAGTGAATGGACATCTGCATAATGAGGTCGGTAGGAAACTGCTTAATTCAAAGTCATTCCAGGAAACACGCTAAAATCCTTGGGCCTGAACCTTGATAGGCAGGCCCACCCATGTGGCATTCTCCAGTCCCCATTTCCTGCAGCAGCCAAAACACATTACTGCCCGTACATCTCCCCTCCATTCAAGAACCAGCATTTGGAGCACCTGGCTGGCTCAGTTGGTAGAGCATGTGACTGTCAACCTCAGGATGGTTAAGTTTGAGCCCCACGTTGGTTATAGAAATTACTTAAAAATAAAATCTTAAAAACAAAACAACCAAACCAACCAGCATTTATCTGAGCTCCCCTGAGAAAACGTTTTCCCTCAGCTCCTACAAACAAACCTACTGCCCATCTCCTTTAAAAGAAAAGCTAGGGGCGCCTGGGTGGCACAGTCGGTTAGCGTCCGACTTCAGCCAGGTCACGATCTCGCGGTTCGTGAGTTTGAGACCCGCGTCAGGCTCTGGGCTGATGGCTCGGAGCCTGGAGCCTGTTTCCGATTCTGTGTCTCCCTCTCTCTCTGCCCCTCCCCTGTTCATGCTCTGTCTCTCTCTGTCCCAAAAATAAATAAAAAACGTTGAAAAAAAAAATTTAAAAGAAAAGCTAAAGTTTGCTGAGCTCTCTGTGCTCTACACGTGGTATCTCGGGTATTAAGCCTGACAACTCAATGAAGTGGGCACTTTTTATTTCCATCTTGTAAATGACAACACTGAGGCCCAGAGGTTGAGCAATTTGCCCAAGGGCGCACAGCTGGGAACTGACAGCACTGGGATTAGAACTCACATGTGATGCTGAGCTCCTGCTCTTCACCATGCACTATTACTCACATGGCTCAATACAAGCATTCTGGCATGATCTGGATGCCTGTGGGGGGCTGGCGGTGGTGGGAATGACCGCTCTCAAAGCTCTGGTCCGTCATTTGTAGTGAACAGGTTGCTGAAAACAAGCAAAGACCGACTCCTAGGAAACATCATCACTTAAGTTTATTGATGAGAATTAAGGCTGGAGCCTAGGGCCCAGACCAGGTATCAGAATATGTCGTCCGTGCTATAATCTAGTATGGAATCTTACTTTTATGCAACTTCTGGGTACTAAATCATGTGTTGTTTGAGAATAAAGACAAAACTCAAATTCGGAAAAAACTACAGATCTCACTAGACTACTAATGGTAACATAGCTGCCGTGTATGAGGCACCTACTCTATTTTATATGCTGTGTGTATATACATACTTTACATGTATCCTAATCCACAATCCCCAGAGTTAACTGGTTGTAAATATCACACAAGAGCCACCTCAGAAATACACATTCACATAAGACCTGAAGAGGTCTCTCTCCATTCTTACTGCATCACGGAACCTCCCAGCAAAGGGGTAGAAACTATTAGTAAGCATCCAAGTGACTCCTAAGGGCAGAAGAATCTGGTGGACCACTACTTTAGTTTTCACGTCTGATAAAGCATTTTCACAAAGAGAAACATTTTTAGCTTCTCACCTATACGGGGAAACAAGCTCATACAAATGGCTGCCCAAAAACCAGAGCAGGATTTGAATACAAATCTCTCTGGCTTCAGAGCCAAGACAAGTATCATTCTGCCTACTCTTAAATCAATGCCTGAGTCAGAGAATGCATACTGAATTTTGTGGTTTGTGCTTCCGCTTCCACGGACTTGTTTGGTAAAAAAATCATTACCTCTTTCGGTGCAAAGCAAATCTTAGATTGGAAATACAGTAAAACAACAACAACAAACAATATTAGCATTTGTACACTCACAGCTTTCAGGGTCCTCAGAAAGAGCCTATTTGATCCTGCCATTTTCCATGAGGCGGGAAGGCAGTGCAAGTATTAACTATGATGCTTTACTACTGGGAAAACGGAAGCACAGAGCTAAGTAACTTGCTCAAAAGCTTATGGACTGTCCCGTGGAGAAATGGTGACAATGCTTTTCCCACCAGGCAGCACTACTGCTATAAATGTATAGCTTCTTCTCCCTCGTACACTGATGTCTAGTCTCTTGTCAGACTCTGGGAAAGGGAGTGAAAAATGACAGGGTGAAAAAATGACCACCAGGGATGGATGGCTTGAAGTGGGATGTGAGTGGTCTCTGACGCAGTGAGGTCTGGGTTCAAATACTAACTCCATCTCTTACATTCTCTGGGATCTGGACAATTAATCTGAGCTCATTTTTCATCATTCAAAATGGGAAATAATGGACTCAATCAACATTTACTAAGAAACTCAATGTGTCCAGCCATGTATCACTAGAGGCATTTTATCATTTTATGCATTTTTATCATGCATTTTAATCAATAATTTTTCACAGAAGCAAGGGAGGATTTTAGAGATGGATCTGGTGCTAAATCTTGAAGAGTAACTAGAAGTTATGTAAGCAGAAAGAGTTAGGGGTGCCCAGAAAAAGAAAGAGAAGTCATTTTAGGGGTGCCTGGGTGGCTGTCAGTTAAGCATCCAGCTCTTGAATTCAGCTCAGGTCATGATCTCACTGTTTGTGAGTTTGAGCCTGTGTCGGGCTCTGTGCTGAAACCACAGCGCCTGCTTGGGATTCTCTCTCTCCCTTCTCTGCCCCTCCCTTGCTCTCTCTCTCAAAATAAATAAACGAAACAAAATGAAACGAAAAGAAAAGAAAAGAAAAGAAAAGAAAAGAAAAGAAAAGAAAAGAAGTCATTTTAGGTCCCAACTATTTTCTATGATATATGCCTAACCAGCTCTTCTTCTTCTTCTTTTTTTAATATTTATTTATTTTTGAGAGAGAAAGCCTGAGCAGGGGAGGGGCAGAGAAAGAGGGGGACAGAAGATCCAAGCAAGCTCTGTGCTGACAGCAGAGAGCCTAATTCGAGACTTGAACTCACAAACCATGAGATCCTGACCTGAGCCAAAGTTGGACACTTAACCCACTGAGCCACCCAGGTGCCCCCAAGCATCTCTTCTTGCTCTAGCACACTTCTTGTAGAACTTACAAGGTGTCAGAATTACAAAGAAATGCAAAAAACTCAATAGCTAAGGACTTTAAGGGAAGAATGAGAATGCAAAAACTAACAACAGATTGAACTAGGCCAGGAAGTAGCCTAACCATATCAGAGATAATGAATCAGTGGCAAAACTCCCAGGGCTGTTTCAAAAGTAAGCAAGGCCTTTCACTGCTTCCCCAAGATAAGGAGCCCAAGACCCAATCCAGTTTATGGCTCTTCAGCAGGCCCATAACCCCTTCCCCAGGTCCAACAGTTACCTCTGCTTCGTTAGAATGTTAAAATCTTCACCCACGGCAGAAACAAACTTCATTAACACAACAGACAATGCTAAATCAGCAGGTTTCCTTAAGACAAGTGTATGACCTTATACCCACCTCTACCTATAATAATGACTGAAACTCCCTTTTCTGAATATCCATCCTAACCCTAAATGAAAGAAACCCATTCACCCCTACTCAGGGGGTCACAGATTTCAAAGTGATTTCCTTATTTGCTGCAAATAAGTTTCTGTTGTACAGCAATTCCACCTTGGGACGCCTGGGTGGCTCAATCGATTGAGCGTCTGGACTCTTGATTTTGGCTCAGGTCATGATCCCAGGGCTGTGGGATCGAGCCCCGCATTGGGCTCTGCACTGAGCATGGAGCCTGCTTAAAATTTTCAATTTCTCTCTAAAAAAAAAAAAAAAACCCAAAAACCAAAAACCAAACAACAAAAATCAAAACCACAACTCCACCTGGTATAGTCTCTATGTGTAACTCACCAAGGAGTGAACTCATATTAGTTTGGTTGCAGTTAGACCAGGAGTGTAAAACGCAGATGCCAGTGGGGGCCAGGCAAATTGGGCACATGGGCAGAGCAGACTGGATAGAGCAGCCAGCCCCGGGCTCCACACAAATGACGCTATGCAGGATCAGGGCCCCATGCAACCAGATGAAGCAAGATCCAGATTTCTCTGTGGAATGTCTCAAGTTTTAAGTGTTAGAACTTGGCTTCTAAGAAATCATGAGAACAATAGAAGGACAAACATAATCTGTGAGCCACATCTTGCCTACAGGCTGTCGTCAGTTTCCTGAGTTAGCCCCAGGAGAGAGGAAGGACACTTCAGTTACTTGGAAATACACTTACAAAGTCAAGACCTTGGGAAGGGCAGCTTGGTCAGGGAGCTGCATGCCATTTGGCTTGGCTGGAGCACGAGGGACAGGAAGCTGGCCAAAGGGCAATCCATCGAGACCTGAGACATAAGCGTGCAAAGCAGCACCAGCCACTGAGTGAGCTCAGTCCTGTATGTGCCAGCTCATGTAATGACCATCACTGAGTGGGACACACCCCTGAATTAGGGACGAGAGCCCTGTCCTGTCCACCCCATCAGCATGAGGGTCCAGGCAGGAGCACAGCCATCCTACCGCTGCTATTTTGCTGCTCCGTACGTGATAAACACATGAAAGAATGGCATCAAGGAACTCACACTAAGATGGATTTTATCTACAGAACAATGCAAATTCCCTCTGCAATTAGGAGACATTTTCAACGATTATTCATAAAATTATTAATCAAAACAGCAAAAGCAGATTTACAAAGCTACATTATCAACAACAAAACAGGAAGGAAACGTTTGACAGACATCTTGAAAAGTTTCAAAGGAATACACACCAGACTAAAAATCTACAGTTAAACCGTGGTTGCGTAACAGGTTATATTCACTCCTGCATTTTCTCAATAAGTTCTTCCTTATATTTGCCTTTCTCTTTTCCAACTTGTCGAGACTTGGCTTTGCGTTCAAGAATTTTTTTTCCGGTCTTTGTCCAGTTTTAGCCTGGTGATAACTACCTGTTAGGAGCGAGAAAATAAATCTTTATTTATTTATTTTTTTAAGTGGAAAGGATTTGTAACCATGTAATTATTCTGTACAGCAGAACTTTTCCCAGCAATAGCAGTTTGGTTCCTTCTGCCGCCCAACTCCTGAGGATCTATGAGACCAGTTAGTTTAGTGATATCAACCATCATTTGGGCTGGGACAAACAAATTATACTACCAACATGTTTCTGGTTTATCATCCCTTGGCCAGCAAAACGCATTGCTTAAAAAACATCATTTAAAAAGCACATTGCTTAAAAAAGCATTCCCACCAGCTAGTAGGCAATAGACATCGTAAGGATAAGTAAGACCGCAACCATCCTGCCCTCATCTGAAACTCTGGAGGAGAAAGACCCTATAATACAGTGCATGGAATGGAGTGCAAATGAGGAACAGCATATTCCGCCAGGTGGGTGTGAGGGCCACAGGAAGAGATATTCCTTCCCTCTCCTCCCTCTGGATGTTATCTAGTAGGAGAGGGATGCCTGGAACCCTCCTGCAACCTGCTGGAAGGCAGAGCCTTCA